>NC_046221.1:37437339-37439839 GCF_009819885.2 Catharus ustulatus | reverse complement strand
GGGCGACTTGACAAACAGTAGATCTACAAAACTGCCTCCTTGTTCTGGCACTCGCTTTGTCCTCACACCAGCAGCAACAGATGCTTGATGCTGACACTAGTTCGGTTTTTCCCCGCATAACTTTGGTCACATACTCTGAGTTGGATTTACTGTGACCTCTCTCTTGTTTCATAATTGTCCCCATCAGCACGATTGCTACCTTAAAAAGTATTGATAACTATGTCTGCGTTCAAATCAACTGGAGGTGGGGTGAGTAGGGGGAGGTGTTTGGGAGTGTGTATGTATCTTGGATGTGTTCCCAAGCCGAGGATCGTTTTATCACCACCTACATCTAAAAAAGAACCACTATGCTGAAATTGTGCAGTTTGATTAGCTAGGAAGAGCTAAGTGACTTGGCCTATTGCCTCTTGTATGTGTGAAAAGATTACCTTCTAAAAATGCGACCTTTTATCCTCTTTTGCTCAGATCCTGGATTTTTCCCTGTGATTTGTAGAGCTGTGTTAATAACACAGAAAACAGCATTCAGTTGTTAGCGATTGAGATATAAGTGATTACAAAAACATTATCACAAGATAGAAGTAGTAAAAATATTCTACTTGCTGAGCTTGCACCATCAGAATTTATTTATACATTTTATGCAAAAATACAGGGTTAATTTTTTATTCCTTTGACCCTGTATATCAAATGTGATAAAATATGCTATCCTGCAGCTAAAAGCAGATGGAAAAATAAATTGAAGAACAGCATTTAACTGCAGTCTTATCCTGGTTCATATAAAAATATTACAAAAATAAAACAGAGACATAACTGGGTCATTGAAATGTTCTTTAAGAAAGCCTGCTTACGCAACAAAATTACCCCATTTTCAAATACTGTGGTTCATAACATTCAAGAAAAAAAAAAAAGTATTTTGAAATATAGTAGCATGAATTTTGTTTTTAAATTAGTTTATACTCTTTGGAGTTGATAATTCATTGAGAATTTTTTTTGTTGTTGTTTCTTTTGGAACATTATAGATGTAGTGGGCTTGCATTAAAGCTTTCTTATGGCCATTTGAGAGTTTTGAGTCATCACTTCCAATTTATTGCAGTGCCTAGCAGGGCTTCAGCAGTGCTCCCTACCTTTCTTTGGAATATCAGTGCCATTTGTAGTTTCCAGAATAATTCTCTTTCCATGCTTGACTTTATAAATAGATTTTGAAGAATAAAGTGAAAAATACGCAGATCAGTAAAATCTGTTGGTGTGGATGCTGTGATAGTGAATACAGCCAACAGTGACATTCTGAAATTTCTCAGCTCTTGGCCAAGTCTGCCTCAGGTATCAGACTGAGAAGCACTGAATCTCCTATGCAGAGTCACCTGTTTCTCTCCATCATTGTTTAAGCAGCTTCAGCCTCTAGTTTGAGTCTGTAAAGTCTAATTTGACTTAGAAATCTTAAAGAAGCCTCAGTTAGGCAGTTTTAATAACCCCAGCAGTGGAAATGCGAGCACCAGATAATCATGTAGTAGCATTATAGTGAAACTTATTATTTGTGCATATGGAGATTTCAAGTAAGAGAAGTGGGATTCTTACAAAAAGGACTGTAAGAAATAAAGCAAGATTCATAGAAGATGAGTAATAAAATGCCCCTCATCAAATATGCAACCTTTATCAGTGCTTGTAATACAAAAGACCTAGCTGGTTTATAGCACTGTGTGGGAGAAATGGCTCAACCTGAACTGATTGTATTGGGGATGTTAATGCTATTACATTTGATTTCATAAAATGCACTCCTTTGGTGGTCATCAGTAAAGGTGGTATCCACACCATCCTGTGATAGTGACTAGACAAACCATGCAGAGTGGGCAGTAAAATGCCAATATGAAGAAAAAATATGCTGCCAAAAGATAGTTGTTCTGGTACAGAACAGTCAGGTTAAAATTCTTTTAGAAGAAAATCTTGTCTTCACTGAATATAAGTGTGCTTTATCATAGTTCTTTAAAGGAAAATGGAAAGCATATGATAAACCTTTAATACATGCTGTCAAATTGTCTACAAAAATGGCCCATGTGTTGAAAGAATAAGTATCATGTAAGGAGACAAGTACTTAACAAAGAGACTTTTTTTCATCTCTAGTCCCCTTTTTCAGATTTAGCTGTTGCTGCTATAGCTAAGGTCAGCTATATCTATATAAATAAATAGTAGGATTAGTTAAGAGCTGTTCTGAAACTGCCTACACAATTCTTAGATCCATGAAAGTTTTTCCTTTTGATTTTTTTTCTCATTGAGTTTACTTTTGAGTCAGGTTTATGGTGATCCTTTGCTTAGAAAGTAATGAGCATAATTTAGTTTTGAATTCATCAGAGATGCACAGAAAGAGAGGGTAAGTTTCAAGGTATGAGTGTGCGTCAGTGATTAACAATCATTTACGAATAGGGCTCCAGTTTTAAAAGGTGTAATAAATAAGAGATGATTAGCTCTAAATGTCTTCCTCTTGACATGAAAGTGCGAGAAGAGCTTT